>NC_031788.1:7289019-7293449 GCF_001522545.3 Parus major
CCGCCCGGACCCGCCGAGCACCGCGCCGTGCTCCCCACCCCGTCCCGGCGGAACCGCCTTGTCCGCGCTGCCCGACCACTCCTTCCCAGCCCAACGAGTACCGGAGCTTCCCGGGAAGCTCCTGGGTAGCCCCGCAGCGCCCCAGCCCCGAGGCTCAGCCCAGGCAAGACCGTGCCCGTGGGTCCAGACTTGGGCCCAGGTCCGGGTGCGTGGAGCTGTGGGTGCCTCTTCTCCCCTTGGGCTGAGACAGGACCACAGACCACCAAAATCCTGCCTGACGTAGCCAGAGAGGGTCCCAGCAGGGACTGGCTGGGTTGGACCAGCCCTCCTTTGGAGGGAGTCATAGAATCATAAAATGGTTTGGGTTAGGAGGGATCTCAAAGATCATTTTGTGCCAACCCCCTGCCATGGGCTGGGACATCTTCCACTAGACCAGACTGCTCAAAGAAGGTGTATTCTCTTTGAAAAGACCAAAGATGGGGTTCAGTAGCAGGCTTTTGTTACTACTGAAATGAAACTCGTGCAAGAGTTACATATGTTACTCCCCAGCCTTGGGAATGTCCCTGAAAGTGAAGTACCAAGGCCGCGGAAGTCTGGGTGCACAGGAGCTGCCCTGTTCCTCGGCTCTGCCCCACCACCTCTCCTCCGCTTGTTGCCGTGGGTGTTCGGACACGACGCGTCTGGCAGAGCGAGGGGCTGTACCCCCGGGATGTGCTCAAACGAGGAGCAGCACTGTGCCGGCATCCCCGGCACTGCTGGGAGGGAAAGGGCTGCGAGGAAAGGCTTTCTCTCCTTTGTGGCGGGTCTCCAGGGAGGGTGACTGCATACAGGCAGCTGTCTCCTGGACGCAGCCCCAGCCCCCAGCCCATGGGGCCGGGCTCTGGCTCTGCGGCTCAGCCCCCGAGGCTCAGCCTGGTGCATCTGCGTGCAGAGCTCAGCCTGCCTGGAGCCTGGCCCATGGTCAGCACGCTCTGGCACACAGAGAGGGGGAGCGTGTTTGACCCCGGGAAACACAGCTAACTTCCAAATTCTGCCTTGCAGAGTAGCCAGAGGGATCAGCACAAACCGGGGTGGGGTAAGCCTGGATTCCTGGGACGCAGTTCAGGGGATGCAGAGGTTACTCAGCACAAGGGAGTGGCCGGGCCCTCGGCGAGGCTCTCCCCGTGCTGCATCTATTAGCATCGATAATGAAACACCTCACCTTGAGATGCTCCTGACAGATCCCCTCCACAAATGCTTGCCTGGGGGTGGGGATGCTCCCAGCAGCCCAAAGCCTGAAGAAAGCAGCCTTTCATCAACAGCCAGGCAGGGCAGGGCCCCTTCCAAGAATGGAGTCCACTGGCCAGAGCCCCTGTCAACACCTGGCCACTCCAGACCTCTTTGGGCTTGGTCCCTGGGGACTCTGTCTTGGCTGGGTGATGGAGCAGGGACTACGTTGCCATGACGGTGGGCACAGTGCCAGGGAGAGGGGACTGGGAAATCCAGGAGAGACAGATTCACCTTTCTCCCCTGACCCTGAAACACCCCCTCTGAAGCAGCAGTTAAAGATCCACAGCCTGGGAACATGGAGACCGTGGTTTGAAGTCTGATTTATCTTAACAACAGGCCCCAGCAGCCACATGAAAGGAGAAGAGAGAAAAAAACCTTATAAACATCCCCAAAGCTTCCTGTGCAGCTGCCAGCAGGCAGGGAGGGTTTCTGGCTGCATACAGAAAAGGGCTGCAAGGAAGAAAAAGGAACATGATGAAACCAAACCTGCTCTTTCCACAAAACACACAGCAAAGCAAAGCAGCTCCCGGCAGCGGGCGGATGGCCGCTCCCTCTGACTGCCCAGTTCCCAAGGGAACTGGTCCAAATGGACCTCTGGTTCCAGTCTGAGTCCAGCTTCCAAGCAGAATGTCTGCCCCTGGCACTGGCTCCAGGAGGAGAAATCCATGATGATTTGTGGCTGGCTCAGAGCTTGGCTGGGGAGAGGCCACAGAGTGCAGCACCAGCCACTTCTCACTGCCCTGAGAATGTGTTCCAGATGCCCATGGCTTTGTGATCCCTCAGCTGCAGCTTCCCCCACGCCTGTGCTGATATGGGCCCCACCCTCCCAGGGGGAGCAACCTTCCATACAGCCCAACATTCCTGGCAAAATCCTGCCTTCATTGCACTGTCATTGGAACCCCAGAGTCACTGCTTCCTTCCACTGCTGCCAGGACACAGTCAGCCTGCTCCCATCCCTGTTCCCATGCCACATCTCATCCCATCCCCATCCCCATCCCCATCCCCATCCCCATCCCCATCCCCATCCCCATTCCTCCTGCCCAGACTCTGGAAGCCCTCCCTCCTTCCTGCTTTTTCAGATCTCCAGCCAGCCGTTCCCACTGACAAATGAGCATTTCACAGCATTGGCATCCAGCCTCAATCCCAGTACATTTTCTGGTTGATGTCAGGAAGGAATCTAACCTGAGTGTGGATCATTCCCAGCCTGGAGTACCTGTGTGTGCCCCAGCACTCACTCCCACTGCTCCCCTGAAGCTGGCATACTTCATTCCATGCTGCCACAGAGGGAGATCTCAGTTAACTGAAACAAATGACCTTATGGGATTAGGGCCAGTAATCTTCCGATCTGGGTAATCTCTCTTAAGGGATTATTTGCCCACAGAAGTGTGGTGACCACCAGCCAGCCGCTGCCTCGCTCCCTCCATCCCTGGCCCCTGTGGTCCTCATCTCTGGTAGCCCAGAGGGGCCACAGCACTGGGGTCACCACCTTTGGGGAGCTCTTTGTCAAATGAGTTTCATGAAGTGCATGTGCCAGGGCCCCCAAGTGCTGGGGCTGCTCCTCTCCCCAGCCCCTGTTTGCTGCTTCAGGCAGGTTATTTGGGCTCCCTCCTTTCAAAGCCCTGATCTAAAGCAGATAGAGTTCCCCCCACCATCACCATGTAAGCAGCACAGCCAGAGTGGCAGAGATGGACAGCTGGGGACAGAGCTGCATTCAGAAACCTGAGATGCTGTTTCAGGGCTCTGTCCAGAGTAGAGACACAGGACATGAGAACTCGTGTCCCCTGTTACCCACCAGTCCTGGGTGGGCTCCTGGGGCCCCTTTCCCATTGCGGAGTGCACACGGTGAGGATCTGCCAGTCCTCATCATCAGTGCTGGGTCTCCCTGCATCTCCCACACCCCATTTTTCCAGCTCCTCTTGCTCATGACTGGGCGGGGCAGAAAGAAAGGGGTAAAAAGCATTTTGAGGGACAACATGTTTCCCTTTTTGCAGGCAGGGTCATTCAGGGCAGCAGATGGACATGGTGCCCTGCCACAGCATTCCCGGGACCAGCCCCTGCCTGACACAGACTGGGGGGAACCGGGGCTGCCTGAGGGTGAGTCAAGATGCTGGGACCACAATTGGCTCCAGTCCCTGGGGATGGCAGGTCCTGGACACTGAGCTACAGATGAGCCACCAGCTGTACGAAAGGAAACCCGAGCTCATCGCCCCGCGCTTTGAGTGCCCTTTATTGCGTTCTGGGATGACAGAGAGGCCACCTGATGCTCCAAGGACCCAGCTGCCAACAGCGGTACCGTGCTGGGAAGCAGCGAGGAAGAGGAGACAGACGGTGGTGCAGGGGGCCAGGGGGCTGTGAAAAGTTATAAATAATTCACACACAAGAGGACCACGGAAGGCAGGGTTCTCAGCCCCCCGTCCCTCCGGGTGGGTTTGGGACCGGCTGCGGGGCCAGGACCCGCACTCTGGGGCTCAGCGCCACATGGCCACCATGACCCGTCCATCCTTTTGCCGGGCGGCGAGTTCCGTGGGCACAGAGGCAGCCCGGAGCCAACCCCGGCACCGCTAGTCCACACTACGGACGAGATCCCTGGCTGGCGCCGGGCACCTCCCTCCCGGCCCACGGCCACTCGCGGTCCCTGTCGCGACCCACGCGTGTTCGCAGCCCCGGTCGGTCCCAAACCGGGCAGCGCTCCCGGCGGTGGCCGCGAGAGGGCGCGCTGGCCCCGGGCCCTCCCGCCGCGGAACCCGCCCGCGCGGCTGCGGCTGCGGCCCGGAGCCGAACGGCGGCGGACCCAGACCGGCCCCGGTGGAGGCTCCGGTCCCGACCCCGCTCGGCCCCGCCATGGCCCGGGACCCGGCCTTCGTGCTGCGCTACCTGGCCGAGGTGGAGGAGCTGGCTGAGGACGTGCTGGCGGCACGGCAGCAGGTACGACCCAGCTCCGCCGGGCCTCCCCCGCCCCGCTCTTCCCGCCGCCGGTAGCCCCGAGCCCCGGCCGCTCCTGCCTCTCTCGCTCCCGTTGTAGATCGTGGACCTTGACGTGAAGCGGAACCGCAACCGCGAGGCCCTGCGGGCGCTGCATAAGGACCCGGAGCCCGATGGTGAGGCCGGGCTGGCTGCGCCCACCGGGAGCCCGTGGCCGCGGGTCGGGGAGCGGCTCCGCT
>NC_031788.1:7293667-7305495 GCF_001522545.3 Parus major
CCTTCCCTTCCCTTCCCTTCCCTTCCCTTCCCTTCCCTTCCCTTCCCTTCCCCTTCTTCCCAGCAGAGAAGGCCATGGTTTGTTTCGGGAACATGTTCATCGAGCTGCCGAAGGCAAAGACCCGGGAGATCCTGCGGCAGGGTGAGGTCACCCCGAGGGCTCCGTGTAGCTATAAGAGTTTTAATGAGCACCATCATTAATAAGGTGTTGGTTCAATTAACGGAGTTCTGTCCAGGGATGGGCTTTGATGTGACCAAAACCTCTCGAGACGCTGATTCTGGCCCGTGCTGTGCCCTGGGAAGCACATGCAGAAGCTGCTCAGCTCTGGGGGTGGTGGAGGTGGGGTGGGACCTCCCTGTGCCTGTGCTGTGTCCCATGGGAAATTGAGCCTTCATCCCAGAGCCCACTGCAGTCCTCCTCACTCCTGCCTCTTTTCCCAGACCAGGAAGAGCTGGATGAGGAGATAAACAACCTCCGGAAAGAACTCCGGGTGAAGGTCAACCAGCTCTATGAAGCTCAAGGTAAACGCTCCCACTCTGGAAGCTGCTCAGTGCCTGGGAGCAGACTCATGTATCAGGAGGGTCCAGAAACTCCTTAGTTCCATTTGTTCCTGCAGCCTCTTTTCCACTGATTTTACAGTTCCCTCTGTGCCCCAGCAGCATTGTCCGTCTCTGTGTGGAGCTGTCACCCAGCAGCACCCTAAACCCCCTCTGACACTGGGATAGGGTGACCCCACTTCAGCTTCCAGGAGTGTCCCTGCCCTCCCCACAGCCCCTCTCGAGTTTACCGTGACCTGCTTCACTTCTTTTGTGATAAAATCCTGATTTTTTTCACTGTGTTTTCTCAGGCAAACCTGAGCTGAAGGGGTTTAACCTGAATCCTATGTCTGCCGAGGAAATGAAACTCATCAACCGCATCCTGGAGGGCTGAGGTGGCCATGCCATTGTCACAGCGTGTTTGGCTGTCACTGTGGGTTCATGTTTCCATAGCCACAGTCCTCGGGATTTGCAGGGCACTGCTGTGTCCAGAGCCCACGTAGGTGAGGGCCCTGGGAATCATTTGGCTGCTCAGCTACAACACTGCAGTTTGTTTGGATCACAAACCCCTTTTCCTTGCTGGAACTCGGGTGGCAGAGCCGTGCTGAATGCAGCACTGGGCAAAGGCCCACGGCTGGGGTGGAGGTGGGATCATTAAAATCAGAGCAGTGGGACATTTCCTGACTCCATGTGTATGTTCCTTGTTGGGGGCTTATGTGAACGCTTCTGGCTTCAGAGCTGCTCCTTTGTCACGTTGGGAACAGGAGTAGGAGGGATTGGGAATCCTCCACATGCCTGAAGCACAGAAGAGGAGTTGTGCACGCCCATGGCATTCAAACAAAGCCAAGCTGTACATCTGAGGCACGTCAGGAATCTCTAAGGATGTGTAGGGAGGAGCAGGAGGAGGCAGCATCCTTTCAGTCTTGCTTGGAAAACATGTTCCACTGTTGGAAGGCAAAAGAGCAGAAATTAGGCTTTCAGGACTGGATGAAGGGATAAAACTTGGGTATATTTAAAAAAAGCAGCCTGAGGAGGCCTGAGCAGGAACACTCACTGAGTTTGTCTTGTAAAAGGACAATTGATGAAACCAGTAGTAGTTTCTGCAAAGGTTTTAAAATTTGCTGTTTTCTGCACTCCCTCCTCTGAATGTGCTCCCCTAAGGGCTTAACTCGGTCAAGAGCATAAGATTTTTTAAAAATAGTGATAATTAGTACATGACTACAGTGAGTTTGATTTTTTTCTGCTTACAGGGAAGTGTGTGGGTCCAGCCAAGCCCTTACTTTTTTGAACTTCTGTGGAGATATTTCTCCACATAAAAGGATAACATGGCTGTTGTCCTTTCTCCAGCCCTGAGGTTGCTCACCTGTTCTGCCAAATCTTGCATGAGCAACAGAGCTGGGCCTGGTCCCTTGCTCTCTTTCCTTTTTCCCAGCCATGACAATGATAAACACAGCACCACCATTTCCCTGGCTCCCTGTCCACCTTGCAACTTAGCAAGGCCTTCTCCTGTCCTGGCCAGTTCTAAGCATGCTTCAAATTACACAGAGTTCCAAAAAATACCCTGTATCTGACCCCCTAAAACCAAGGTGTGATTTCTTTAAACCAAAAAACCCAACTACCATTGCTTGGTCTAACTTTTAAAATTCTGCTGCTGACACTACAAACCCTAAATGTGTCTCTGTCCACTTCAGGCTTAACATTTCAGATACACAGATTAAAAATAACAGACTTACTACCTGAACTGTCTTGCCTGCAGCTTTTTCAGAAGCTTGCCTGTCTCCTGGGAGCAAGAGGCAGCTCACAGTGCCATATCCCAGTGTTGGAGTTGCTCTTACATAACCCATGTGGTGCAGCCAGTCCGTGTCTCTGAAATGTGATGGCAGGGTTATTTTTACAGTCTCATGGCAACAGGTTTTTTGCTCTGACATGTTTCCATAGTAGTAGCAGGAGGAGGATCAGGTGCCTGCCTGCCCTAAAAGCTTTGTTTTGCTGTGCAGAATGTGTTTAGCCCCTTTGTTTTCTTACATGGAACAGAACTAAGCTCTGCAGTGCAGAGGGCCAGCTGAGCAGCCAAGCATCCCTGTGTCAGCTAAAATACCTCATTCCAGCCCACTGCAGCTTCCAAGCTGGGAAACTCTCAGAAATAAAGGAGCCAGTGCCTTGTGCTGGGCCAGTGGTGTCCAGAGAGAAATGGGAGCTGCTGCTGCTGCCTAACAAGGAGAGAGCAAACTTCATCCATGAGGGTGTCTCCCAGCCCAAGCTTGGAATCAGCACCACACTTTCTGTTGTGCAGCCAGATTCCTGAAAAGCTGTGCCATTTGTTTCTTCCTAGGACACATCAGCCACAATGAAAACATTACCAGGCCAGTTACACAGCACCTTTCTCCTGCCTGTAGAGGTGAGGTGATATTTCACTTTCAGGTGAAGCTCTACTCGTGTGTTGTTAGTTAGAATCCACAGCCAGAGATGATGGTAGACAAACTGAGGTGTGCATGGCAAATGTGTGTCAGCTTATCCACGTATGGAGAATCCAAATACTGCTTCCCGTCAGTAAAATACACAACTTCAGGAAGGTGTCCAATAAACAGTCACCACAGAGTCAGATTTTGAAAACTTGTGGTCCTTTTAGTCTCCTAATTCATTAAGAGCTCACACACCCATTCTTGTTCTCTAATGAAGATATGCATTCCCCTCCTGTGCCAACAGCTTCATGACCAAGCAGGACACCTGCCAGCACTGGATGAATTCTGCAGCCAAATGTGTGTTTGCTATGACATTCTCATGATCACCCAGATCACCCCCTCTGCTGACAGGCCTGTCATTCCAGACCAGGTCAAAGCCTCCGACATGCTGCTCCTTCCCTGTCAGCCTATGGCATCAAACTCATGGGCTGAAGTACCTGAGCAATGACAATTCCCCAGCTGTATGCAGGAATCAAGTCCCAGGCAACCAGGGACACAGCTGAAAGCAGGGGACATCTCTTTGCTATTAATATCTGGGGTTAACACAGTTGTGTAGTCAATGACAAAATGCTGCAAGACCAGCTGCTGGGAACAGAGCGCTCCAGCAGCAGCACGAGTGGGAGGCACAGTGCACAAGGACCTCTGACAGAGAGCTCTTGTGCAAGTCCTGGCTCCAACAGGGGCTTCTATCCCTTGGCAGCCCCATGCTGCCTTGTTTTCCCTCTCTGAAGGGGCAACATGCTTCCTTACTTTGTACTGCTTCTGGATATTCATCATTTAATCACTATAAAGGTTAGAGGATTATGATCAGTTGCCAGGAAAATCATGAAACCAGACCATCCATCCCAAACACTGTAATAAAACCCCTCAGAAAGTGATAAACATCTTCACCCCCCTGCTCTCCCTGTTCACAATGCTGAGTCTTTCAGAAGATGAACTTGAGTTCAGAATCTCCCTGGCAGCTGGCAGTACAGGAAGGTGAAGTATTTACCTCCAGACCCAGCTGAGGAGATACAACAGTAAATTAGGGAGAAACAGGCAGTTTTGCCAATGGCTCATTAAGAAAAATGCCTGCCCACAAAATCATTACCCTGGTAGCAGGCAGGAGTGAGTGTGAAGCAATAGGAAATCCAACCCTAAATCTCTTTCCCATGTGCTGAGCCAAAGAACATTCTGAGCTTATTGCAAAGTTTCTATTCCTGTTCTTGATGATACTAAAGAAAAAAAAAAATCCCTTTGGCTTCCAGAAAGAAAAGTGAAAAATAAAGTCATGCTGAAGCAGTAAGTGCTGAGGAAGATTCACAGAATGAGCATTAACCCTTTTTAATTGCAGATGTGGGTGTCTGCAGAGAACAGGTTCCCAGCACAGTGTTCAGATATCTGAGAGCCCAGCAGCATTGTGATGACATCGAGGAGTTGCATTCCAATTCATTTCTTTCCTGACTAACTGAAGTTACTACAGCCCTTTATCTGCAGGCTGTCTTAGCAGTAATTTTGTTTGAGGCTGTGAACAGAGTAGACTGTGCACATTAGAGCTATCCCAGACCAGAACTGAGCTGAATTTATTTGTTCATTTGAAATAAAACTGTCCCCAGTGGCACCATGTGAAATATTGGGCTGAAGCTGACAGGACACAGTGCTGTAACAAGTAATACCAGTGACCATGTCTTGTTAGAAGGAAGAGTTAAATTAGAGGGATTTCATAGGAGAGCACCATCAACATAAGTCACATCTAAAGGAAATTGCCCTACCTATGGTTCTGCTTGCTCTTTACATGACTAAGCCTGAAGGAATAATAATTGTATTTTTGCTTGTCATTTTTGTAGTGCTATTTGCTGTTTCTGTTTCTCTCAACTCTTGTAATGACAAATCAGTTGTGTTCTCGGGTTCCTGCTGTTGCAATACTTGGGTTGCAAATGTAGCAGATAAATTTCTGAGAATTTCAGCTGAATTTCATGATAAATATTTTTCACTTAACCAGAGAGAAAACCTGTGTTAAAAAAGAAACAGAACCAATGGAGTCAAATTCTGTTTTAAATGCTTTTTGTTGTTAAGTACCCTCAGTTCCCAGCCTACATCTCAGTCAGTGCACCATGGACCTGGTGATGTTCATTGCTGGCAGCCAAACCACTCTGGGGGGGAGGTTTGTCAGTGCTGATGGGTCACTGCTGTGGGACACAAGCAGGAGAGATGACCCTCCATCTCTGGCAAGTGCTCTGATACTTGTGATTTGCTGGTACTTGGAGGGGAACATCTCCCAGAAATAGCCAAGTTGGCAGGGTTTCACAACACAGGGCTAGAGATCTGACAGTTATATGGTGCTGTACCCAGATGAAGTCTGATTGATTAAAAGCAGTTATATCTGTCCAGGTGGCAGCTTCCTTCATGTAACCAGTTCACACAGCTGTACAACTCACTCACAGCACCACGCCAGCTCACTCAGCCTGCAAACCCCTGCAAAGTGTGGAAGCATCACAAGACCCCCCCGCTGTCCCAGGGCCAGCAGCCAACCTGACACTGTAATCCCTTGTCTGCTTAATAACACATTTAGGGTTTCAGATCCTGATGGGTTAGGATGTCACAGTCCAGGAGCTCAAAGATGCATTTGTCACTGCTAATCCCCTTCTGAATGAACCTCTTTCTGGATGAAAGTGCTTGTCCATATCCACAACGAGAACCTCCACTGGCCCTGCCCCACACTTGGGAGTCAAGCACTGTCCAAGTTTCTCGACCACCAACCTGCAGCCCTGAGACATCCAAACAATTACATAAAGTCATTCCCAACAGATGACCACACATTTAGTCCATGTGATTTGTTTTCAATCATAATCTCCACAGCCTAGCAAGAATTCTGAGTAAAAAGCCAGAGACCAGAAGGGCCACCAACCACACTCAGCACTTAAGCTCTCCAGGCTTAACTGCTATACACCTACAGGAGAAAACAGTCCCCAGGTCTCCATCAGAAGCTGCCCACCAGCACTTGACCTCCTCTCTGCTATCAGGGTACTGCAAAAACGCTCCTTTCCCTTCTGACAAGAGGGATTTATAGAAGGGAGCAGCCCATAAAATGAGATGTTCAACACCACGCTCCATTATGCTCAAGCACCATTCTCAGATTCATGAGGAATCTGACAACCTATTTTTTTTCCTCCCTTCCTTCCTCCCTCCCTCTCTCTCTCTCTCAGCTGCCACCTCTTGAGAGAGGCAGCTTAACAGTGACAGCTGTGTGCAGCAATGCCAGCCTTGCTGTCCCTCTGAGACCTCAGAAGAGAAGGGCTAAGCTACATCTACCTCTCAGGAGTACTCTAACCAGAACATTATTGAGTTTCAAGTAAAAAAGATCCACCCTATAGATGCACAAAGCAGAAAGCTGACCCATCCTCACACCTAAAGCTGCCACCAAGGAAATCACCTGGCTGTGTGTCAAGAGAAGAGGCAGCACAGTTAAGTGGCTGCAGCACACATGGCAGCTGGCAGGGTGAGGTCAGATCACCTGCATCTGCCAGAGATCCCACAGAAGCAGCCAGGAATAGCCTGCATGTCCCCCTCCCTGGCCAGGATCAGTCAGCTGCAGGCTTTGTGCTGCCACATTTGTGAGAGGAACATCTGGGCTGAAATAGAGATAAAAGTCCAAGACAAACAGAGACTGAACAAGCAAATATGCAATTCTCACTCTGACAGTCCTCTGTGCCTCAGTGACAATTAATTATTTTCCCTCTCTGTCCCTATTTTCCCAATTTTCAGCCACTTGAGCTGAAATCAAACATCGCATGATGCTATCTGACCAAAAATAGTAAAAATCAGAAGTAATCAACAAGTAATGGAAAAGGAAAGAACAATTTCCCTGAGCTAGTGGTGTATCTTAAGGTGAGACACTGGCACAAGTTGCCCAGAAAAGCTGTGAATGCCCCATTGAGATAAACCAAAGTTTGCTTAGATAAATTGGTTTTGCCCTGCAAAGGCTGATAAGAAGCAGTTCCTGCAGACATGGCCTAATGTTTTTTTGTCATGCCAATTTCATCACTCCCGATAAAGCACAGCTGCATGTGACAGTGTAAAACCCCCCCAAGGGAGGTATCAAGGCATTTCCCCTAAGACTGAACCCATAAAACCCGTTGAAGTCTTTGTTGTGTGAGGGGTCCTAATGGATGCAGACTGTAACCATCATGCCAACCACAGACACTGAAACTGCAATGATCAAATCTCATCACTGGATCCATGGGTGGTGATATTTTTCCTCTCCCCTATCTTTCCTTGTTCTTTCCTTCTTTGCCTTATGTTTTCACTTTGTTTTATTTTTATATTTTTTATAGAAAATAATCAAAACAGCTGTATGCTTCCTTTTCTTTTAAATAGTTTTAAAACAAGCCTGCTTCATATACGTACATTGGTCATTCAGTGTCGTTTCGCTCTCATTCACAAGGGATCTATTAACAAGAACCTCAGTTACCACTCAAAGGTAGGTGGTAACACCCATGTGTGGAAGTGCTCAAGGCTGGGCTGGATGGGGTTTGGAGCAACCTGCTGTAGTGGAAGATGTCCCTGCCCATGGCAGGAGGTTTGGTACAAGATCTTCACGTCACAGAGTCTCCAAACCTTGGTGCACCCTCCCCCCCAAGGCATCCTGCTGCACCCGCACTCTGGAAAGGCTTCTGATCATTTAGAGTGAATGTGAACTCTGCTGAACTTTCACAGAGAGATCTGATGGATTTTTCTGTCTCCTAAACCATCAAATTGAGGTGGCATACCTTTTGGGAAGATGTGTTAATCAAATGAAAGCTATCAAACTCAATACAGCAGCAAGTGTGACACGCTGAAAATCAAATAGTTCTCTCCTGTGAATCACCCTGTCCTTACATCCTGTGAACCCAAGGAAGAAGAAAGGCTGCCAAAATTCAACCACTAACAGTAAAACCAGGAGTGACATTTCAGCTTTGTTCCGAGCTGATTTGTCACACTGACATTTCCAGTGATCTGGTGACACCAGTTTTCCAATGAAAAAGGACTGGGGAGAGACAGGGTGACAGCAGCAGCGATGGGCCAGCCGAGTCCTGTAGGTGTTTGCAGGAGTTGGAAGTGACAAGGTTCATCTGATGCATCTAATTCCAAGCAGTAGAACTGCACAGTCCTTTTCCTACCCTGCTGGAATCTTAGAAAATCTTGAGTTGAAAGGGACCTACAAGGATCTAAGTCCAACTCCTGGCCCTGTGCAGGACCACCCAAAGAATGTATAGTATAAATATATTATAAAACATGTGTATATTTTATATATATATATGATAATATAACCCAGTTGCTGCCTAGTGTTAGATATACCTGAGATTGGAAGTTTAAATATGCACTCAAAGTGTAAAAAAACAGATCTCAAAGCAAGTATCCAAGCATTTGGGAAAGTCCATTGTAAGAACCTCTATTGTTACCCTGGAGAATGGTGAAGGATATGGCAGGAGGGCAGGACGGGAGAACAGACCAAGCACTGGGAGAAGGAGAGGATGAAAAAAGAGCAAAAGAACAAAATGCCTGTTGGATATTCCCAAAGAAAAGACTGTCATTCTCACCTTCTTCAATCAATTATACATTTCAGTTTTCAGGAACATTCTCCCACCTTGTGACTTGCCAACTACAGATGGAAGAGCAGACTTAGTGGCTTTAACGTTAGCATTTCCTGCAGTTTTCCAGAATTTCAGTGCAGGAGACCTGCATAACCTGATTCATCAGCTGCTCGTGTGCAAGCATGTTTATTTAAGGTTATGGGGGCAGAGAGATTCAACAAAAACCCCCTCATATTTGAGTTTGGAGAATTCCTGGAGGAAAGGCAGAGCAGGCAGCCTATGGGGAACTCCCATAGCACCAAATAAACAAACTCTGTCACACGCTTCCAGAAATATATGTAACGCAACATATGTTGTTGGGAATTTTAAGTCCCTTTTAAATTTGTGTATGTTACAGAAGAACTTAATTAAACAGGAAAGACAAAAAAGATATTGGGGAGCTATGGCAAATGTGCAGAAAAATCCTGAAGACTGCCTAGGCTGCACATTGCATAAAAGAGGGTGAGGAGTGGCCCAGATAAGGCACCCAAGGAGCACAGCTCCCACACTGCTCCCCAGGTCCAGCTTCCTCCAGCCCCAGGATGTGGCACTGGGCACATCCTGACCTACTCCTGCCTCTGAGTGTGCGAGTGGGCAACCTGGGACATCACAACATGGGGCTGCTCCAAAACACAGACCAACAGAAGGAGTAACATGGAGTTTATTTTCACTTGCTTGCAAGTTTTGAGGTCAGCCACAATCTATTTATGTTGTTGGTACAATTTCAATAATCACAGGCTTTTCGTATATCCTTATTTACTGTGTTCTGGTTATTTACCATGTTAATTGAGGTTGTGGGGCATAAAATCAGCTTAATATAAGGGTTTTGTTGCCAATTAACACTTCCCATTTGTAGAGTTAGATAATCACTAGCTGCTATCCTCCTGGTTGTATTTCACGAGTTAGTTTGCATAATTACCTCCCAGTCACTTCTCACAAGGGTAAGACAAATCCTCCTGTCCCAGCCTCCTCACCAGACCTGCTGCACAAAACAGAGGGACTGCTCACTCGCAGGGGTGTGTTTTTAATTATGCATCACAGCACAACACTTAGGATGTTAAATGGCTTGAATCCTCTGGCACAGGCAAGGCATTTCTTGGTGTCACATGGTATTGTCAAAATTTCTAAAGGAAACACAATTTTTTCTTAATCCCCAGATCACTGGCTGAAGTGGAAGTGGTGGTGTTCAGCACAGCTCCAGGTTTGGGGGGGGAAAACATGACTCAGGGCATAAGGCTGCCCTTCTCTACATACAGGGCAGAGAGAAGTTCATGCCAATCAAATCCACCTCAGCTTGTACTCCAGACTGGTAATGGATATCCCCTCCTGAAAGTGTTCAAGGCCAGACTGGACTGGGCTTTGAGCAACCTGGTCTAGTGGAAGTTGTCTCTGCCCATGGCAGGGGGATAGAATGAGATGAACATTAAGATCCCCTCCAACCCAAACCATTCTGGGCTTCTGTGGTCATGGAGTCTCCCATAATCATTTCACATTCTTAGGATAGAATTCCACCCAGTAAGTTTACACCAGACTTGACATCTAACACAATGGGATTTCTCTAAATCCAAACAGATGTTTTCACAGCTCCATCTCTGGGGGCTGCCCTAATGCTCATTAACCAGAAGCCAAAAAACCCACCTGTCCTGCACACACCTCCACCCTCTTGCACACCTGCAGCTGAACTGAAAGATTTCAGAGCACCAACTCAGCCAGAACCCAACAGTCAGAACCCCTGGGAGCACAGTCTGTTCCTCCATACAGAGCTCTGCACTTTATACCTTCACCACTGAGTTAACTTTTGCTCTACAAATAAACTGAGCTGACTTTTGGCTGCTGAAATAAACTCTTACACAAGAAGCAGTGTTTTGGTGGTACATGTTGATCAGGAACCTGGCCAGGAGCACAACTTCTCCATGTTACCTTGCTCTGCCCAATTCTTCCTGTGGGTTTCCTGCATATTTTCCTTTCCCTCCGAAGAACGAAGGCATCCGTTCATCTCTCACTTTCCACACACTTACCAGTTTCATAACCCAAGTGATGCCAAGGTTCTTGCAAAATTCTTCCACAAACAAATAGCACTCTGAAGGCATTTTGAGGGTCTTCAGAATAAAGGCACATTTTCTTGCCTCAGGCTTTCCCGCTTCCCTTTCTAACTGTTTCCGAAACCTCTTCAGATCCTTTGCTAAGCTGCTGTTCTGACTCAGCTGGGTAGAAAGAGAAATACGAGATTCAGCACAACAAATGCTCCCACAGTATGACTTGCTTTAATTGCCCTTGAGAAGCTTCTGGGGATCAACTGCACCACATATTCTGAGAGGAAAAGTAAATAAATATGGATACCACTGAGAACTGCTTTTTCTTTGTGGACAAAGAGGATCAATTTCAATTTTCTGTCTCCCTGCACAAACACTGGGAACTAGAACAGAGCAAGTCTTACAATCCATGTTCCACCATTCCTGCTGTAGCTTTCCTGTGCAGCCAGCATCCCTCTCTCCAGGGCAGGCAGATGCCCACAGCGACCCTGCAGCAGCTCAGCCACAGCACTCCTGAACTCCGCTGGTCAACCCAGTGTTACAAACCACCCTCAACCTCCCTCCATAGAGTCACAGACTGGTTTGGGTTGGGAGGGACCTTAAAAACTCGTCCCATTCCACCCCCTTCCATGGGCAGGGACACCTTCCACTAGACCAGGCTGCCCAAATGCCACACTTGCTCCCAGTGGGATCACATCCCGCTGAGGCGCTGTGCTGCAGAAGACATTGCCCAGGAGAGGACAGGGCTGGAGGTGTTTATACATTGGAATGGGCTGCCCAGGAGGTGGTGGAATCAGCACCCCTGGAGGTGTTTAAGGAAAGACTTGAGTGGCACCCTGTGCCCTGGTCTGGTTGACAAGGTGGTGCCCAGTCATAGGTTGGACTCCATAATCTCAGAAGTTTTTTCCAACCTAATTAATTCTTCTAAATCTGTAGCGTCTAAACATGCCCATAGATACCATCCATACTCCCCATACATGGTGGAAGGCTTGGGGAAGGGGACGCTATCCTTGCCGTCACCTGCACAAGGATCGCATGGAGCTTAACATGCTGCCCCGGGGATGTGCAGGATCTGGGATACAGAGCCGGGAACCCGCCGGGAGCCCACCGGGACCGCTCCGGGCCCCGCTCTGAGCCGGGCCGCGACCCCCGACCCCCGCCCGCCTGTGAGGGCGCCGGAGCCCGCGCCCGTCCCCATGGCAACCG